>NC_056601.1:34421587-34429087 GCF_018340385.1 Cyprinus carpio | reverse complement strand
TAGGTCTATGGCACAGTCCCAATGGCGGTGTGGAGGTAACGTAGCAGCTTTGGCTTTGCTGAAGACTTCCTGGAATTCAATGTACTCTGGGGGAATCTTAACTGCTTTGTTAGTTATTGGACTTTCAACCCTTGTGGTTAGACATGGAAGTGGTATATGACCTTGTAGACAATGACTGTGGCAATGCGGTGACCATTTGGTAAGTTCTCTGGAACCCCAAGAAATCTGTGGGTCGTGAATGGTGAGCCAGGGATTTCCTAGTATTATTGGATGCTGGGGTGTAGTTGTAACATAAAATGAGAGGGTTTCAGAGTGGAACACACCAATCTTGACTGTAATAGTGATGGTTTGATGAGTGATACCTTTGCCAATGGGTTGAGTGTTGATGGCGGTGATGTGAATCGGTGGTATGCAAGGGATCACAGGGATGTTGAGTTTAGCCACCAATTCATGGTGAATTAGGTTCAGTGCCGATCCTGAGTCAATTAATGCTGAAACACATTGTACGTAACTTGCATAAGTGATGGTCATAACGAGAGTCAAGCACTTGGTGAATAGATTACCTGAAGGTATACTCTCTTTAGATGGTGTGGGCTTGTTGGGGCAGTGACGGCATTGATGACCTGGTTGCCCACAGTAAAAACATAGTCTCTGTACACGCCGTCGTTCACGTTCCTCCAGTGAGATTTTGGCAAGGCCGATTTGCATGGGTTCAACAGGTTCCAGGCCACTAGCAGTTGTGGCAGACATTGAAGCTGTTAGGGGACAGGTGGGATGGTTACGTATCAGATTATCAATACGGATCGTGATGGTTATAAGTTGCTGTAAGTCCATATCCATGTCCTTACAAGCAATCTCTGCTTGTAATTTGTGGTGAAGACCTCGCTTAAAGATTGGTTTAAGCGCGGGCCTCATTCCAGCCACTTTGCGCTGCTATGGTGCGAAAATCTACTGCGTATTCTGCAGCAGTACGATTTCCTTGACACAAATCCAACAACTGCATAGATACATCTCTCCCTCCAGCTGGGTACTGAAAAACCTCAGTAATCTGCTTCGAAAAATAATCGAATGAGGTCCGTATCATATCATCTTGATCCCACACAGCAGATGCCCATTCGAGAGCTTTGCCAGTAAACAGTGACATCATAAATGAACATTTAGTGGTATCACGTAGAAAGGCCTCAGGCTGGTTCTCAAAATAAATGGAACATTGACGAATGAACCCCTTGCACCTTTCCGCTGTGCCATCAAATTTATCTGGTAAAGAAAATCTTACCACCTCAGGTCGAGTCGCTGGGAGAGATTGTATGTAGCGGGTGAGATGTTCATTAGCGGCTCGCAGAGATGAAAGTTGAGCTTGGAACTCCGTAATCCTCTCATTTTGATAAGCAAAGGCGGCCTGAAGATGTGAAATCTCCGCTGGATTCTGGTCAGGCGAAGTATTCTGTAAGGATGACTGACTCGGGTTGAGTATTTGAATCCATTTGCGGAGATGTTTATTGTGGAGAAAACCACACACAAGGATAAGGCAGATAATCGTGGTCAAATAACAAGCAAGGTCAATATCACAGCAAGCAGTCCGTACAGCAAACAAATCCAAATCGTAATCCAACAAACAAGGTCAAGAACAGGCAAAGAACATACACGAGGCAATCAATGTGGCAATGAGAAAACGCTTGGTAGAGACAGGGGTCAGCTGGCAATACTTCGCAATCTGTTGTACAACTGAGCTGGATTTAAACAGGAAGCTACAGGAAGTGGAGGAAGAAGAAGAGCACAGTCAGTAATGAGGAGATGGCGCCCTCTGGCGGCTGGATGAATGGATGGTTGATGTTACAACCTGGCAAACTATTGAACAAACCTGTCTGAGTTTGATATGAGTCATCTAAAAAGATGTGAAAAACTACACAGTAACAACACAAACAAAAATCTGACTCTTTATTGTACCGAAATCCTATTGATATATCACTTGCATAATAATTTGGAATGCAGTGTATAAGGAGAAAATGAGAGGACCCAAAATAGATCTCTGCGGAACACCATAGGAGATTTGAGCCTGAGATGAGAAACAATTCCCCAAATTCACAGAAAAAGATCTGCCCTTAAGGTAGGAAGCAAACCAGTTTAGCACAGATCCCTGGAAACCAGCTACCTGATCAGGTCTTTGAATAAATCATGACCTATTGTATCAAATGCTGCACTTAAATCAAGCATGATTAAGATGCAGCAAGAACCAGAGTCAGAGTCAAGGGAAAGTAAAATATCATTACAAACCTTCAAGAGGGCAGATTCAGTACTAAGAAATTCTCTAAACCCAGACTGAAATGTGTCAAAAATTAAGAAAGATGAGCTCTAAGAATAAACAGCTTTTTCCAAAACTTTTGAGATGAAAGATAATTTAGAAATGGGTCTATAGTTATTCAGGTCATGCTGATCAAGATTATGCTTTTTTAACAGTGGTTGGACTATAGCGTGTTTAAAAGAAGCTGGTACAATTCCATTTGTTAAGGAGCTACTGATAATAGCAGTAACAACATGTTTTAAGGCTGGAAAAGCCTCTTTAAAAATCTGAGAGGGCAGAACATCACAGTGACAAAATGAGGGCTTCATACTAAGAACAATATCATAAAGCTGTGAAGGTGACATGGGTTGGAAAAGACATAGGGAGCTCTGATGAGAAGCCATTTCTAGAGGAAAAGAATTTTGAGATGGTATGTTAGACCTGATACACTCGAATTCATGGATAAAATGTTTTAAAAACTGTTCACACAAGTTAGTGGACAATTCTAATGAGGCACTAGAAGCAGGATTTAAAAAGAGATTGTGTTAAAAAGTATCTTTGGCCTATAAGCATTTTGTGTAATTAAATCTGACATGTATTTCCCCTTCAGTCGGTCACGTTCGACGTTACGAATGGGATCTCGCCCGAGAGCCCAATCACCTTCGAGTGGTACAAAACGAGCCAATGGTACACAAAGTACCTTGGTCTGCGGGATTTGCATCGCGAGCTCCGCCCCGCAAAGCGGGTATATAAGGAGCAACGCGATCAACTCGCATTCAAGCTTTCGCTTCGGAGCCGAGCACATTGCTTGCTGCTATCACCGGAGTGTTACAAGAGCTGGTGTTGGTGTGACGGCGCGATTCAGCGGTTCGTCTGGGTTTCCTGCGACAGCTCCCGCGTTCCCCTGAGTGCTTCAACACCTCTGAAAGAGCAAGATTCTTTCACAAAAAGAGAGATACGGGCCGATTTGCGTCTTTTTAAAAAGATGTCATTTCGCCCGTGCGTTTCTGGGTGCGGTCGATACATCGCTCCTCGTGACGGTCACGATCGCTGTGTCACGTGTCTGGGCTTTCAGCACGCTGAGACTGCGTTCATGGATGGCTCATGTTCTCATTGCGGGGACATGACCATCTCGGCGTTGAGATCGAGACTCGATTACCTTAAAAGGTATAGAGTCCCCTCTGCCACACCCTGTTCTAGCTCTTCTCGTAAGAGGGCTACTTCAGCTGGTGGCCAGGGTGATCTGAGGGTTACGGTGTGGGCTTCCCCGACGAGCCAACCTCCTCGGACCACACCCCCCTCACATACGCCGCAGCCGGTTGAGTTTCCGGATGAGTTTGCTGGACCCTCTCAGGCTCCTGACATCTCATTCGGGGCTCGCGAAGAGGACCGTATGTCGATCGCCGCATCACAAGGCGGGCTCGAGTCCTCGGGATATGAGGGTTCGGCTGCGTTGCCTCCCTCGGGAGTGCCAGCGTTGTCCGAGTCCGATCCCGAGCTGACGGCCGTGCTTTCCCGGGCAGCGGAGAGCATCGGACTTGAGTGGAATCCTCCGCCCTGTCCCGAGCGCTCGAGACTGGATGATTGGTTCCTGGGGGCTGCTCATGCGGATCGCCAGCACCCCCCTCTGGTTCCTTTCTTCCCGGAAGTGCACCAGGAAGTAACCAGTTCATGGAAGGCACCTTTAACTGCCCGAAACCGTTCTGGTACTTCCTCTGGCCTTCACTGCCCTCGATGGTGGGGCGGCCAAGGGGCATGCTGGGATTCCCCCGGTGGAGCTTTCTGTTGCGATGCAACTGTGTCCACAGAGCGCCTCCGCTTGGCGTGGTGGTCCCAAGCTGCCCTCCAAGGCCTGTAAGTTCTCATCCACTCTTGTGGCCAAGGCTTACAGAGCTGCGGGCCAGGCCGCCTCTGCCTTGCATGCCATGGCCTCACTTCAGGTCTATCAGGCCAAGCTGCTCCGGCAGCTGCACGAGGGCAGTGCTGACCCAGGGGTTTTGCAGGAGGCGCGCACTGCTACCGACCTCGCTCTCCGGGCGACGAAGGTCACTGCGCGCTCCTTGGGTCAGGTGATGTCCACTTTGGTGGTCCAGGAGCGCCACCTATGGCTGAACCTGGCAGATATGAGGGAGTCTGATCGGGCTCAGCTCCTCAACTCCCCGGTCTCCCAGAATGGCCTCTTCGGCGACTCGGTAGAGAGCTTTGCCCAGCAGTTCTCTGCCGCCCAGAAGCAGTCTGAGGCCATCAGACACATCCTGCCCCGGCGGCCCACTGCTGCTTTCACCCCGCCGCCGGCGCAGCCGCCGCAGCCTGCTCGTCGCCGAGGGCGCCCCCCTGTGGCCTCCTCCACTCCCGCTCGGCCACAGCAGCAGCCTTCACCCCGGCCGCAGCGAGGAGATGGCCGCAGAAGGGCGGCGCAACCTGTCTCTGCCCCTAAGCCTGCCAAAACGCCAGGCCAAGCGGCGTTCCTGAGACGGGCGACCCGGAGTTGGAGACGTCAGCTCGTCAGGAGATGGTAGCAGGACCACTCCTTCCCCCGGAGGAGGGCCGGGGGGAGAATCCTTTGTTCTCATTTTCATTTTTGTTCCGCCACTGGCCCTGCGGCCGGTGGTACCCAAACCTTCACTAAAAGAGCTGTTTCCTCTACCTCCGGGTCCCAAGAGGCCACGAACGACAGTTGGCGACGTGCTTCCTCGCCGCTCTCGTTCTCCTCTCCCCTTGCCAGTTTCCATGCAAAGCCGGCTCGAGAACGCTTCGCCTTCTCATGCCCTCTTTGCTGCTTGGAGTCAGACGAGTGCCCGCACTCCGCCCCCGCTAAGGGACGCTATGCCTCCCATGCTGGGGCTGTCTACTCCACCACGCTGCCCCACCGTGGGTACGCCTGTAGTCCCCTTGACCCCGCTGGTTCGGCTTCTGGGAGCCTGGCTAGAGCTCCCCAGGCCTTCCCGCTGGCTCATCCGGACGCTCAGGCTCGGCTACGCGATTCAGTTCGCCCGGCGTCCCCCCAGGTTTCGGGGTGTCCGCGCGACGGTGGTGGGCAAAGATGCCCCTGTCATGCGACCCTGCTGGCAAAGGGCGCGATAGAGCCGGTCCCTCCAGCCGACATGAAGTCCGGCTTTTACAGCCCTTACTTCATAGTACCCAAGAAGACAGGTGGGTTACGGCCAATCCTGGACTTGCGTGCTTTGAACCGAGCTCTGCACAGACTCCCGTTCAAGATGCTAACGCCCAAGCGCATTTTCGAATGCATTCGTCCGATGCATTGGTTTGCAGCGATCGACCTGAAGGACGCGTACTTTCATGTCTCCATTCTTCCTCGACACAGACTGTTTCTTCGGTTTGCTTTCGAGGGGCAGGCATATCAGTACAAGGTTCTCCCATTCGGGTTGGCCCTGTCTCCCCGCGTCTTTACGAAGGTCGTGGAGGGAGCCCTGGCTCCTCTCAGGGAACAAGGTGTCCGTATCCTCAACTACCTCGACGACTGGCCGATCCTAGCTCACTCTCGAGAACGGTTTGTGCGAGCACAGGGATCTGGTGCTCAGACACCTTGCCCGACTGGATCTTCAGGTCAAACTGGGAAAAGAGCAAGCTCTCCCCTGTGCAGAGGATCTCTTTTCTCGGTATGGAAATAGACCTGGTCGCCATGTTCGCGCAGCTTACAGACGAGCGCACGCAGTCACTGCTGAATTGCCTGAGACAATTCGAGGGCAAGAGAGCGGTTCCACTGAAACTGTTTCAGAGGCTCCTGGGGCATATGGCGTCCGCGGCGGCGGCAGTCATACCGCTCGGGTTACTCCATACGAGACCGCTTCAGCACTGGCTTCACGACCGAGTCCCGAGATGGGCATGGCAACGGGGCACGCTCCGAGTGACCATCACTCCGGCCTGCCGCCAAAACTTCACCCCGTGGTTGGACCCCTTGTTTCTACGGGCCGGCGTGCCCCTACAACCGGTGTCCAGACATGTTGTTGTGTCAAAACAGATGCCTCTGCCACGGGCTGGGGTGCCATGTGCAACGGGCATGCTGCATCGGGCTCCTGGACAGGACCCCGACTTCAGTGGCATGTCAGTTGCCTTGAGTTGCTAGCAGTACTGCTTGCTCTGCACTGCTTCAGGGCCCTGCTGAAGGACAAGCACCTGCGACCGTAGCGTACATCAACCGTCAGAGCGTTCTACGCTCCTGCCGCATGTCGCAACTCGCTCGCCATTTCCTCTTGTGGAGTCAAAAGCATCTGAGGTCGCTTCGTGCCATTCACATTCCGGGCAGGCTCAATCGTGCAGCGGACGAGCTTTCACGTCAGCAGTCTCACCCCGGGGAATGGAGACTCCACCCCCAGTCGTTTCAGCAGATTTGGGAACACTTCGGAGACCCTCAGGTAGACCTGTTTGCCTCTCCAGAAAATTCCCACTGCCAGTTGTTTTACTCCCTGACCGAGGGCACCCTCGGCACGGACGCCCTGGCACACAGCTGTCCGCTGGGCCTGCGCAAGTATGCGTTTCCCCCAGTGAGCCTTCTTGCACAGACATTGTGCAAGATCAGGGAGGACGAGGAGCAGGTCCTCATGGTTGCGCCTTATTGGCCCGGCCGGACCTGGTTCCCCGAACTTGTACTCCTCGCAACAGCCCCTCCCTGGCCAATTCCTCTGAGGAAGGACCTTCTTTCTCAGAGACGGGGCACCCTCTGGCACCCACGTCCCGATCTGTGGAACCTACATGTGTGGGTTCTGGACGGGTCACGGAAGGTTTAGGTACCTTGCCACCACAGGTGGTAGCTACCATCACTTCAGCTAGAGCCATGTCCACCAGACACGCCTATGCTTTGAAGTGGAACCTCTTCGTCACTTGGTGTTCTTCACGGCGTGAGGACCCCTGGAAATGTCCGATTGGGTCAGTGCTTTCCTTTCTTCAGGAGGGGTTGGAACGAAGGCTGTCTCCTTCCACCCTCAAAGGCTATGTGGCCGCCATTTCGGCTCACCATGACCCTGTTGAAGGTAAGTCTCTTGGGAGGCACGATCTGATCATCAGGTTCCTGAGAGGAGCAAGGAGGCTTAACCCGCCTCGCCCTCAGCAAGTCCCCTCTTGGGACCTCGCAGTGGTTCTATCAGCACTGCAGAGAGCTCCCTTCGAACCCTTGCTCTCAGTAGAGCTAAAGTTTTTATCTTTGAAAACTGCGCTCCTGACGGCTTTGGCTTCGGTGAAGAGGGTCGGGGACCTGCAGG